>NW_027526407.1:197468981-197483981 GCF_048455015.1 Haemaphysalis longicornis
GTGCAGCTCTGGTGAATCGGTTGAGAGAAGACTGTTCACATAAGTCAGGAAAGTAAAAGCAGACCGCAGGGGGCCGTCTTACCGCATTCTGCACATGCGCGGCATTTCGAACGCTCTCAACACGGTCGGAAGAAAGGTTGGCGCGATGATGGTTTTGTCTGCGCATACAAAAATTGCTGTTTCTGTGATATGGTGAACAATCAAAATAGACCCGAAACCACGTGCTGAAAAAAACACGCAAAACAATAAGGGAAATGTGTATTGCGTAGTATATAAACTTTCTGTCGACGACATTAGGACCTGCATAGCTCCCACGGGAAGGTGCATGAACGAACGTGTTAGAAAACACTGTTTGTTCATGTGCACAAAAATGGGAAGCAATCTTGCCGCAGGCGGGGCTGAGTGCAAATGCTATACGAAGCAACACTGAAAATGAATCTTGAAACGAGACCCAGACAACCAATCCTTTGAAAAAACCATTAGCCATTGGCATTCCCCACTGCATTAGGGCAGATGATTTTGTGAGTGCTGTGGCACTCGTTAAGCTGGAATATACCTATATTACGCATAAATATAAAGAATTGCTGTTTTTAGATACTGTGAAGCACAATGCATTTGTGAAGCACAATGCAAAATGTGAAGCACAATGCATTTGGGATTTATCGGAGGACATTGTTCTTCTTTGTTGTGATTAAAATGCCTTGAAAACAAAAACCGTGTCTGCAGTCACTTGAACGGTTGATGCTATCCAAACTTGATCTCCACTTACGTGCCAATCAAGGCAATCAGTTGCAGCATTTCTACTGAGCAAACACCTAACAAAGTTTTAGCGAACTTTTACGGGATGAAAGTAAGCGCAATGACCCTGTCGAAAGGCAACCTTTATTGGGTTTTTCTATCGTGACAGCGTTATTTGCACATGCTGACATTTCCTTGACTTCAACCTATGTGTAAGAGAATCTTTCTTGGAAGACGTACTTGACATGTTTTGTGTCAATAAATAGATTCCTACTTATAACGGCGGGCATGGACAAGTTCTCAGAAGCTGACGCATGTTCCAGGGTGTGCCTCGTGTGCACTTCCTAGTTAAAGTTCACATTCCCGCCTGGCTAAAAAAGCTCAGCGGAATGCTATTAGGCTTTCGTATAAAATGGAGGAATGAAATAGTGGCACGTATTGGCCAAAAAACAAAATCAATTAGGTGTTCCCACCCTTTTTAGTATATGCGCCCACCGTCTTTTTGTGCACGCCCGTTATCCGATGTCCTCCTTACGTCATATACGCCTGGTTGGTGCAAGGTGGTGCTTCTTTAGCCTAATGCTCTTTCGCCTGCTTTTAAAGGGAAGTTGAGAAATAAACCTCCCCCCTGTATAATTTATCGACTCGATTTGTAAAGCATAGAGAAAAAAATACAGCTCTTCGCACATGCATACTGTGAAATAGCAATTGAGCTCTTCTGAAATGCCTAACTCGGTTGAGAAATAAATAGGCATAAACTGTACTGATGTTGACATATTTGAACTTTGCACAAAAGTATACCAGCTGGTCCCACACAATTCCAATTGATATGTACGTCCTTAACCGGGTAAAGGCAAAAAGTATTCCAGTAGAAATATCTATATTCAATCACGCACATTGGTACACACAATATGTGTTTAGGTTCAGTTTATAAAGGGAGGTTTAAACAGAGAGGTAGGTTATTGTGGATACTTTGTAAGAAAGCGCAGTTCTCATTACAACCAGCGCTACGGCGCCAGAAAGATGATTAGTGGAGAGGGGTTTGATTCTCCCGCGCATAGATGTATTAAGAACGGAAAGCTGCTCAACATTCAAAAGATAATTTTTTTCTCCAGTTGTCCGGTCGCACAGGGTCGAACAGATGATCACAGTAATACAGGGGCATGCTTTGTGCATATATTTATTTATCAAATGTCCATAGCTATTTAAAAAACGTTGCTATTACTCCCGAAGACGCAACAGCGCCAAAAGGACTAAAAGTCGGTACGGCTTTGATTCTCATTGACATATAGGTACTAAGAAGGAAATCCCTTCATCGAGACGCAGGCAGGCGGGTGCCACGTATTCCTCCCCACGCAACCCCTCCACACTAAGGGTACTCAAGTTCATGTAGAGATAACTTTCATTTAGTCTGCCTTTCTGAGCCCAACAAGCACAGGAAAAGAGTGCTCCGTGCTCCGGAAGTAGCCATGACCCTCGATAGCTGAGAGGCTAAAGCAGATATTTTCAACCATGTAGGGAAGGTTCTTCGGTACACAAACAGCCCTCTATTTTGAGAAAAGGATATGGCCAACCTTGTGAAGTAGTTGGCCGACTCCTCCTGTGACTTGCCGAAACACATTTTGATCCTCAGTACCCAGCGGATTTACAGCACCCCACCACGGCGGCGATCATGCCGCCTCTAAAGCAGAAGGGGCTAAGATTATCAAGGTCAAGAAAGGCCGCCAGTTGAACTTGACCATCGCAAACTTCAGCACGCGAACCCTCTCTGGCGAAAGAACCTGTTCTGTACTGCTTTAGGAGCTCTGCGACATTAGATCTGATATCCTTGGGTTAAGGAAAGTTAGAAGAGCAAAAAAACTTACACCATCTTCCCGAAGGTGGTGATGCAAAGCAGGGGGGTTCCGTGCAGGTTCCACACCAGAGCAAAACCGGCGAAGGCGGTGCCTCGGAGCAGACTGAATGCCGCGCAGCGCGCGCACCTGTTTTTTATACAGCTGGAGGAGGGGAGAATGGAGTAGAGACGCGCATGCGCAGTGGGGGTGTGGACAGCGCATCAACAAGTGAGGGACATAGCCACGACCATGAGATGGCTTCATAGGGAGAGGAGTAAAATACATATAAGGAAGGGTGTCAGACAAGGAGACACAATCTCTCCAATGTTATTCACAGCATGCTTAGAAGTATTCAGAACTTTGGGTTGGGAACAGGTGGGAGTAAGGGTTAAAGGAGAATACCTGAGTAACCTCAGATTTGCTGATAACGTTGCCTTGCTAAGTAACTCGGGGGACGAATTGCAAAGCATGCTTTCCGCACTGGGCGAACAGAGTAGAACAGTGGGCCTGAAAATTAATATGCAAAAAACTAAAGTAATGATCAATAACCCCGGGACAGCACAGCAGTTTGAGATAGGTGGCGAGGCAGTGCAAGTGGTAAGCGAATATATCTACTTAGGCCAAGTTGTGACCCCAGATCCCAACCATGAGGCAGAGATAATTAGAAGGATCAGAATGGGGTGGGGTGCATATGGCAGACATTCTCAGATAATGAATAGCAGCCTACCATTGTCACTGAAGAAGAAAGTGTATGACAGCTGCATCTTACCGGTACTCACCTACGGGGCAGAAACTTGGAGGCTCACTAAAAGGGTTCAACTTAAATTGAGAACGACTCAGCGGGCAATGGAGTGGAAAATGATAGGTGTAACATTAAGGGACAAGAAGAGAGCGGAGTGGGTCAGGGAGCAAACTGGTGTTAAAGACATATTAGTAGAAATTAAGAAGAAGAAATGAACGTGGGCAGGGCCGGTAATGCGAAGGCAAGATAACCGCTGGTCATTAAGGGTAACAGAGTGGATCCCTAGAGAAGGCAAGCGTTGCAGGGGGCGGCAGAAAGTTAGATGGGCAGATGAGATCAAGAAGTTTGCGGGAATAAATTGGTCACAGTTGGCACATAACCGAGATAATTGGAGAATAATGGGAGAGGCCTTTGCCCGGCAGTGGGCGTAGATAGGCTGGTGATGATGAGATGGCTCCTGGAGCGACAGTGTCACCGGTGTCTTCCTGGGCCAGCACGAGACGAGCCCGCTTCCCTTTTAAGGGCTCCTGGAACGACAGTGTTGCCGGTGTCTTCCTGAGCTGGCACGAGACGAGCCGAGCGGAGAGAAGCAGAGCGGCGTTAGCAAAGCTGGTTAGGGCTAATGAAGCGACAGTTGTCCGGTGTCTTACTGAGCCGGCATGAGTCTAGCCGAGCGACGAGGATGAGCGGCGAGGAGGAGAGCGGCGTTATCACAGCTGGTTAAGGCTCCAGGAGCGAAAGTGTTGCCGGTGCCTTCCTGAGCCGGCACGAGACGAGCCGACCGGCGAGGAGGAGAGCGGCGTTATCACAGCGGCAGGAAGGGAGGTACAAAGAGGAGACGTGCGGACACCGGACGCCGACGGACAACAGAGGGTCACAAAGAGATGCTTTGCATCTAGAAAGGCTTCATGGAGCTGACTAGCGGGCGTATTTTGTGCGACAGAGTACTATATGGAAAGAAAGAAAACTGATGGGATTCCTTGAACATAAATAATCAGCAAGGAAATGAAAAAGTTCTTCTGCATTAAAAAAGAGTGGCAGCTGTTCTGTGCAAACAAAATGTTCTTTGCAGGCAAAGATAGTACACACCTAAGCGGCAATACCTAGCTACAATGACGAAGCCATGAAAATCTACGACGAGTACGTGAAATCAGCTATGAAAGACACAACTACGCTGTTCCCATTTGTGATGGGTGACTTTATCGCGAAAGTCGTTAAGAAGCGTTTCGGAGAGGGGTCAGATGAACACGTTGGATTACACAATCGCAATAGTCGAGGATATACACTGGTTGGATTTGCGTATAGAAATATACTTCGGTTGATAAACACACTCTTCCACAAACAGACGAATACCCCTTGGACATGAAAAGTCCTGGTGGTACAACAAAAAGCTGAATTCACTTCATCCTAAGTGACAACCCAGGTAATGTCCGCAATGTAAAGGTTCTAAGTAATGTTCGATGCACTGAGCATAGAGGGTTTGTTGCAAAATAAGCATAATTCTCAGAGAGAAAGACGGACGCTCTCGAAAAGTAGACCAAGCCTGGAGTCAATCAGAGCCACAAAGAAGAATTTAAGATAACTGTCCAACTTGGAACTCCCAGACGAGGTGAACCTGTAGAGTGAAGGCAATTTAAATGACAACCTATCAACTGCAATCAAAGAATCGGTAGCGGCTGTTAAAAAAGAAGCATTTAGAAACAAAACGGTAAAAGTGACCACGAAAACGCAGGAAATGATGGCGAGACGTAAGGACATGTAGGTGTCACATCTGCTGAATAAATTGAGTCGAAAGCTACCTAAAGTTATGGGCAGAAATAAACAAACCATATTTTTTATATAACATCAAACTGAAACAAAACGCTGCATTTAGGACGAAGTTTGAAAGCAACTAAGAGGAAGCTTTCAATCTAAAAAAAACTGGATGTACGCACTCAAGGACTAGCAGACTACCATCACGCACAACATTGACGAGATAATAACTGTAACAGATCGATTCTACACCTTACTACGCCGGCGACGTTATATCAGGCGAGACTTCTGAGAGTACAAGGTTTACTTGCGATGGCCCACTAGTTCCTAAACAGGAAGTGAGAAACACTCCAGAACACGAACCGAGGAAAATCTGCAGGGGACGATGGCATAAGCATGGCTCTCTTAAGGAGCTTGCTCACCTATTTTTGGAGTGCTTAAGGACTCAAAAAGTGCCCACGGCACAGAGAAACACCAAAATTATTCTGAATGACAATGGGAGGTATCAAGGACTTTAATAACCACAGACGTATAAGCCTACGGAAAGTTTTCTGCAGTCTGGTTAACAAATTTATAGTTAACCGCATTAGAGACAGCCTGAATTCTAACAAACCCAGAGAGCAGGCTGGGTTTAGGAGGGGCACTCAACCATACATCACATCCTTGTTGTCAGTCAAGTGATAACAGAATCAGCAGAATGCACGACATCTTTTACATTGAAATTCTTTCTTAATTTCCAAACTGTTTATCTGTTTCAATGATCTACTACATCCATCCCTTTGCTTTTTGAGGTTTCTTGACTGCCAACTCTTCGTTCTGTCTTATTTTTAACGAGCCCCTCATTTCCTATTCTGATTCGCTACATGCATAGCGAGGGCCTCTGTTATGGCAGTCTTGGTGCCATAGGAAGCCTAAAAGGGTTCAACGCTGGCCGACCACTCTTGACGTGTCATAGCACTCGAGTCACGGCCCGGGGGTTAAAAAAAAGAATGTCCCATTCACCGCGAATACTCCGAGTAACGCTGGCTACCACCCCCAAGCACAGGAAACAAAAATACCCTAACATAAATACACCAGAAAGTGGAGGGGAAAATTGCCCTGCCGGTAGCGTAGTGGTTATCCCACCAGACCGGTATTCTGGAGGTCGTGTGTTCGGATCCCACCTGGCGGGCATATTTTCCCCACTTTCTTTTATTCTTTCCAAAATATGTATCTGTTTCAATGACCTACCACTTCATCCTCTTTGCTTTCCGAGGTTTTCTGGAATGCGAACACTTATTTCTGTCTTATTTATATATATATATATATATATATATATATATATATATATAGACTGAAAAGATAAAAACTTACACAGAGCGCGAAAAAATAAGGTTAGTAGAGACAGACACAAACGAGAAAGACTTAGAAAATAAAAATAGGTTTACTGACTTTTCAGGGAGAGGACTCCCTTTCTTCAGAGTACAAAATAAGTTTGTTTCAGAGCTATATATACAGAAAATGTAGCAAGTGCGAGGGCAAGGTAAGAGGAGGGAGGGTTTGTACAAATGGATTCATGGTTGGTGGGTAGCAAAAGAATGAAGGGAGAGCGGGAAAATTAATTACAACAAGGGTAATAAGAACACACAGTCACGCGGTACGAACATGGAAAAAAAAAGAAAGAGAAGAACCAAACACCGAGAAAAAGTAATACATAATTAAGAAATAAAAATAATAATAAATAACAAGGTAATTTTCCTCCCCCGTGGCAACGGGGGTGAAAGAGGGGTCAAAACAAGATAGGCCCATGCCCGTGTTTGACATGGGCAAAAAGATTAGTCACGCGGAAAGAAGACGTTCCAAAGAAGATATGAACACAAAGGGCGAACATCTGCCCATTCACACCTGTTCTAGGAATCCAAGTAAGGTCATTGAAACGTGAGACACGTGGCTTCTGTTGGTGGGAGGCGGGGGTCGCGCCCAAAAGCAGTAGGACAGGCAGTTTCGACAGGAAAGAGTGTACATTGGTATACAAAGAGCGAAAAAAGTAAACAAATAAAAATAACCAGGTAATTTTCCCCTCCTTCGTGGCAACAGGGGTGAAAGAGGGGTCAAAACAAGATATGTCCATGCATGTGTTTGACATGGGCAAAAAGATTAGTCACGCGGAACAAGGAAACGAAGATATGCAAATGCACACAAAGGATGAACGTCTGCCCATACACACCCGTTCTAAGAATCCTGGTAAGGTAATTGAAACATGAGACACGTGGCTTCTGCTGGTGGGAGGCGGGGGTCGCGCCCAAAAGTTAGTTTCGACTCGAAATGAGTGTACAGTGATAGGGGAAAAAAGCAGAAGGTCAAACAAGTCATGAAAAAAAAGGCCATTAAAAAAAAAGAAGAAAACAGGCAGGTGCACGCGTATGACGCGGCAGCAAGTGGTATTCATCTGCCCGGCGCATTGTGCCAGTTCAGGGAATGCCGAGGCGGTCAGCAACGAATATTAGAAAACAACAATACAAAAAAGAAAGAGGACACGAAAATAATCACACACGCTCGCGTTCACAAATTAATTGCAAGGTGAGAATATCAAAGCTAAAAATGGTACTGCAGCCTTCTACCCAGAACACAATGTCCAGACTTGTTCATAAAATTTGCTTCAGTGAAGCCATTGTGCTAAAAAACGTCGTGCTAGCACGAAGCTATACCCAACTACGAGAGCTCGCCAAGTAATGGGAGAATATTATTGAGGGAAAGAAATGAACAGGCATAACACTAGCCTGAGAAATGCAGCCGAAATTTTAATCGGAGGAAAAACAGGTTAATTTCCCATAACTTTCATTTATGCCAAACGACGCTGATTTAAACTTATAGATAAGGTAAGACTCACGAATCTCGCGATCGTGATGCGTTTTAAAACTAGATTCAAGAATTGTGGCCTTCAGTTGTTCAAACGAATGACCAGGAGTGTTAACATGCTTTCATAGAGGCAAAGAAGGGCAGGTTTTTGCATGGGAGCGGTGATTGTTAAACCTCAAACGAAAGGGTGTTTCAGTCTGGCCAATGTAGTGTTTGCCGCAGAGGGTGCATTCCAGCAGGTAAACGACGTTGGCGGAATCACAGTTGAAGTTCCCTTTGACATTAACATAATAGTTTGAAGCTGTGCTGGCGGCGCTCTGTGTGGTGGTCATTTGTGGGCATACCTTACACCGTGGTTTGTTACAGGGCACGCAACCAGTAGTCTGTGGTCGGCTGATGCTGGATTTAGTGAGAACGTCGCCCAAATTTTTGCTGCGTCTATAAACAACACGTGGTGGCTCGGGGAATATTCTCTTTAGGCGTTCACTGTGAGCGAGGATATTGTGATGGGGAACCGGCCCACTCGTCGCAGCCAACTCGTCCAATGAAAACTGGTCATAGGGAAACTGGTCAAAGAGGGCATCTCGTTCTAGGTGATCCCGTACTAGAAAAAGTGGTAGCACTGACCTTCTCGTGCTAGGAAAAGTCGTCTCGCGGTTCCATTTTTGGTCGATGCCGACGAAATGGGGAGATGAAGTTAGTGGCTTCTAATCTTATAATTACTCCCAGGTTGACCTCTTCAGAGTTCGGGGGGTCGTCTGCTTTTGTTAGTTTGCAGGCGGTGGTTGAAATGGTTTTTCTATTTTAACACATCTTCCTCTGTCCCCTTCTTATTTCCCCTCTTGTTGAAAAAAAAATTCACATTTTTTTTACTGGGTTTCTCATGTTTTTTTTTTCTTCTCCTTCCAAAAAATATTCATCACGCTTTTTCTGTGGAGGGGGGGTGGACTTTTTCTTTCTTTTGCGTTTCTTTTCTTTTCTTTTTTTTTCTTTTTGCGTTATCTTTTCAAGCTTCTTGCCTGCTTTTGTACATATCTATAAATAGGGCAAAATGTTGGCCTCTTGTTTGCTTGAAGGTGTTGGTTGAAATTGGCTTTTTGGTTTCAGCACAACTTCCGGTTTCTTTTTTTGCTTTTCTTGTCCTTCTAAAAAATATTCGTCACACTTTTTTGTGTGAGTGTGTGTGGGGGGGAGGGTCAACTTTTAAGTCCAGCCTTGACTTTCAGGGGATATGAAGAATAACAAAATGAGTTACCCAGCTTGACAATCATCGTTTGTTAGCAGGCATGAAAACAAAAGATCAAAATACTGAAAAGCGAAAACACAGAACAAAATCGCAATCTCAATACAGCGCCGTGACTTAATTACCAAAAATTTAAAAAATGTATTAGAAAAAAAAGAACGGGCAAACGAAATCTAATATAAAAGGCTCACGTAATTAGCTGCACAAAAAAAAATAAGATACGCTGTCTGGCTGGCGCGTTCCTCGAAGGCGACAAAGGAAACAGGAAAGGAAAGGAAGGCGACAAAGGAAAGGAAAGGAAAGGGTGGGGAATTGAAGGAGGAGTGTAAGAATGTTTACGCATAAGATTAGAAATATACAAGCTTCTGTTCTCTTTCATTTGAACATGATAGACGAAAAACGTAAATTGTGACGAGTTGGCCGAGTGTCCAGTTGCCCTAGGTTACGAGTTTCCCTAGTGCGAGATGGCCTATGACGACTTGCCCTATGTGACGAATTCACCTATGACGAGTTGGCTGCGACGAGTTCACTTTTGACGAGTTCTCCTAGACCCATTGTGATGTTTCCTTAGTATGGAAGCAACTTTCGGAGAAGAGGCCGAATGGGTCAAAACGAGGTTGGTTTGTTGATTGGGTTTTGGAGCTTTTTTTCGGAGAATTTCGGTGCGGTTCAACTGGTTAGCTCGTGTAATCGCGTCATCGATCACCTGCTCTGGGTATTTTAGATTTAAGAGTGCGGTTTTAAGTTCTCTGCAGTTAGAATCGAAATCCGCCTGGCTTGTGCAGATTCGCCTAAAACGGTGAGATTGGCTGTAAGGTATTGCAGTCTTGCAGTGCCTGACATGGCTGCTGTGGAAGTGCAAATACTGGCGTGTGTCCGTAGGTTTCCTGTAGAGATTAGTCTGAAGTCTGCCCTGAGAAACTGTGACAGTAACATCCAGGAAATTTATGCTGTGCGTAGAGTAGGAATGAGAGAGGGAGATGATAGGAGGCGCAAGGTTAAAAGCCTCAATAAACGCAAGAAGTTCCATTTCACCGTGCTGCCAAATCATGAATATATCATCTATATACCTTATGTAGTACAATGGCTTCAAACTTTGGGTTGCGAGGAAGTTTGTCTCTAGACATCCCATAAAGATGTTCGCATAGTTGGGCCCGATTTTCGTTCCCATTGATGTTCCGCTGACTTGCACGTAATTGACACCATCAAACTCAAAATTGTTAAGTTCAAATATAAGGTGAAGAAAAGTTTCAAGGGTGAGAGAATCGATAGGTTTGTCACCCGCCGACCCCTCATACGCACATGATACAGCGGTGATCCCATCGGCATGCGGAATGTTAGTGTACAGCGACACGACATCTAGGGTAACAAGTAAACAGTTGTTGGGAATTTTTATCTTCATGATATCTGAGAGAAAATCATTTGTATCCTTAATGAAGGATGGAAAGCTGGGGGGAACATCGCGAATGAGAGAGTCGACATACCGCGAGAGGTTCTCGGTGACAGTACCAATGCCAGAGACAATGGGGCGACCTGGGTTGTTATTTTTATGAATCTTAGGAAGAAGGTAGAATCTACCGGCTACTGGGCTTAAGGGGATAAGAGAACGAGCAGTTGTTTCAGTTATTTCCTGATTTTGAACAAGTTCAGTGAGTTTTTCTTTTGCAATTAGCTTATAATCATTAGTGGGATCGCTAGGGAGTACTTTGTAGAACGCATATTCTGATAGTGTTCTATGAGCTTCGTTGACATAGTCAGCTTTGTCGAGGATCACGATGGCGCCTCCTTTATCGGCCGGTTTGATTACTATTTCGCGGCAACCTGCGAGTTCCTCCAGGGCTTTCTTTTCCTTGTTGGTGATGTTACAGCGGAAAGGGATTTGCTTTTGGTATGCTGCTCGTACATCGCGATGAACGGCTTTGATATACATGTCGAGGCATGTCTCGCGCTGCGTGGGAGGGGTCCAGTGCTTATGGCTAGGTAATGCGGTTCGGGCTTCGTCGGTTGGAGGACGGTCATGGAAGTACTCTCTCAGTCTCATATTTTTGGCGAAGTTGTCTAAGTCCTTAAAAAGTTGAAATTCGTTGAAACCGCCAGTTGCCGGGCAAAAATTCAGACCTTTTGACAAGGCGCTCATCTGATCTGGTGACAGGGTAATACTAGAGAGGTTCATCACATTTCCGGTGAGATTTTTGTTAGTTTCAGTAGCCTGGGGTAAGGTTACAGAAGGGGAATAAAAATTTAGGTTTGCGTTGGCAGAATCGCTAGTACTGGCACTAATGTGAGTCTTACCTTATCTATAAGTTTAAATCAGCGTCGTTTGGCATAAATGAAAGTTATGGAAAATTAACCTGTCTTTCCTCCGATTAAAATTTCGGCTGCATTTCTCAGGCTAGTGTTATGCCTGTTCATTTCTTTCCCTCAATAATATTCTCCCATTACTTGGCGAGCTCTCGTAGTTGGGTATAGCTTCGTGCTAGCACGACGTTTTTTAGCACAATGGCTTCACTGAAGCAAATTTTATGAACAAGTCTGGACATTGTGTTCTGGGCAGAAGGCTGCAGTACCATTTTTAGCTTTGATATTCTCACCTTGCAATTAATTTGTGAACGCGAGCGTGTGTGATTATTTTCGTGTCCTCTTTCTTTTTTGTATTGTTGTTTTCTAATATTCGTTGCTGACCGCCTCGGCATTCCCTGAACTGGCACCATGCGCCGGGCAGATGAATACCACTTGCTGCCGCGTCATACGCGTGCGCCTGCCTGTTTTCTTCTTTTTTTTAATGGTCTTTTTTTTTCATGACTTGTTTGACCTTGTCTTTTTTCCTCTATCAATGTACACTCACTTCGAGTCGAAACTACCTATCCTACTGCTTTTGGGCGTGACCCCCGCCTCCCACCAACAGAAGCCACGTGTCTCACGTTTCAATTACCTTACCAGGATTCTTAGTACGGGTGTGTATGGGCAGATGTTCATCCTTTGTGTGCATTTGCTTATCTTCGTTTCCTTGTTAAGCGTGACTAATCTTTTTGCCCATGTCAAACACGTGCATGGGCATATCTTGTTTTGACCCCTCTTTCACCCCCGTTGCCACGAGGGAGGGGAAAATTACCTGGTTATTTTTTATTTGTTTATTTTTTTCGCTCTTTGTATACCAATGTACACTCTTTCCTGTCGAAACTGCCTGTCCTACTGCTTTTGGGCGCGACCCCCGCCTCCCACCAACAGAAGCCACGTGTCTCTTGTTTCAATGACCTTACTTGGATTCCTAGAACAGGTGTGAATGGGCAGATGTTCGCCCTTTGTGTGCATATCTTCTTTGGAACGTCTTCGTTCCGCGTGACTAATCTTTTTGCCCATGTCAAACACGGGCATGGGCCTATCTTGTTTTGACCCCTCTTTCACCCCCGTTGCCACGGGGGAGGAAAATTACCTTGTTATTTATTATTATTTTTATTTCTAATTATGTATTACTTTTTCTCTGTGTTTAGTTCATCTCTCTCTCTTTTTTTCCATGTTCGTACCCCGTGACTGTGTGTTCTAATTACCCTTGTTGTAATTAATTTTCCCGCTCTCCCTTCATTCTTTTGCTACCCACCAACCATGAATCCATTTGTACAAACTCTCCCTCCTCTTACCTTGCCCTCGCGCTTGCTACATTTTCTGTATATATAGCTCTGAAACGAACTTATTTTGTACTCTGAAGAAAGGGAGTCCTCTCCCTGAAACGTCAGTAAACTTATTTTTATTTTCTAAGTCTTTCTCGTTTGTCTCTGTCTCTACTAACCTTATATATATATATATATATATATATATATATATATATATATATATATATATATATATATATATATATATATATATATATATATATATATATATATATATATATATATATATATATATATATATATATATATTTATTTATTTATATATAGTGCCAGTGCTATTCGCGTTTTTTCTAAGTATTTAATAGTGCCGAAGTATGTGTGTTTGTCATGTTTCTTTTATACAGTGATAAATAAGCGAAAGTAAAAGTCGAGAAAAATCCGCCGTTTCTTTACGGAAGCGGGAGTCCAACCCACATCTCCGCATAACGCGTGCGGTGCACTAACCATTGTGCTATTCTGTGACGGCTCCGCCTCGACTTTCCAAGGGGGTTTATATTTAGAACTGCTCGTAGACCGGTCAACTAGCGCCGCCCTTCCACCACTGCAGGAGAAGTAGAACGTGTTTTTCCCAGTGTCCGCAACTTAAGACGTGGTCGGATGTCGGGGTTAGCAGTTGGCATTTGCGGACTGCTGGAGCCAGAACCCTTGTAATGCATGTAGCAGAACAGAAAGATACAGAACGAGGGACTCGGTAAGGACACACATCAAGGATGCAGTCGCGGTTGCCAGTGCTATTCGGCTTTTTTCGGAAAACAATTAGTGCAGAATGGCGTGTATTTGTCATGTTTCTTTGATGTAGTAATAAATAAGCGAAAATAGAAGTATAGAAAAAATCCGCCGTTTTTTTCTGGAAGCGGGAGTCGAACCCACCACTCTGCATAACGGCGGATTTTTCCTCGACTTCTATTTTCGCATATTCATCACTGTATCAAAGAAACATGACAAACACACGTCATTCGGCACTAATAAATATTTCGAAATAATCCAAACAGCACTGAAATAACGACTGACCTTGATATGAGTCCTTACCGAGTCCCTCATCCCGTATCTTTCTTTTCGGTATATATATATATATATATATATATATATATATATATATATATATATATATATATATATATATATATATATATATATATATATATATATATATATATATATATATATATATATAAATATATATATATATATATATATATGTGTGTGTGTATGTGTGTGTGTGTGTGTGTGTGTCTGTATATATTCCAGGGAGCAATAACTCTTAAAAGATTGTAGAGAACACAAGAAAAGAAAACATCGAAGAAGGTAGAAACAGCGCTTGTTGCCAACGCTCGAACAAAGAGACTTACCTTCGTCAGTGGAATGCAGGAAGCGTATTATTTCGGTAGTAATCAGGGAGAGATATAGAGGGGGAAAAAGGTTGTACAGTTTAGCAGCGAACTCGGTAACAGAGCAGTCAGCGGGAGGTTGATATTATCGAAAATTCTTCAACAAGACGGATGAGACGGGTTGTGGTGCCCCGAGGCGCAGCCGATGGAAATAAACGTAAGTTGCGTTGAAAATTGGTCCAGGTGGTAGATATTTTTTTTTGCAGGGCACAGATAACAGGACAAACAAGAGGAAAGCCCTGAACGAAAACGGAAAGGTTCTAAGAAACGCCCGATGCACAAAAGGCATTGAGGAGAGTCTTTTTCTGAAGCTATGTGCAAGCTCCACGTCAAAAGAAAGGTAGAGGAGAGGAAAAATAACTAGGTCAAGGAAAAAAGAAAACAGAGAAAAACGACACACACACAGACACACAAAAAGCAGTAACCGCACAACTGAAATGGCACATGACGCCAAAAGGCAACATTCCTTGAACAGACCTTTTCTGAAGCTCACAACGGAAAGATAAAGTTAGAGGGACGTACGGGGCGCAAGACAAAGAGGAGCAAAAAAGGAGAGAGAAAAATAAAAAAAATACGGAAATACAGAGAAAAGTTTGGAGGGATGCATGCATGTACTAAACTAGAAGCTAAGGAACTAAAAGAAAAGGGTTTAGGTTGCCACATAAGGAGTAGAGGGAGGGGTCATATTCTTCGGATATGGCACAACAAGACAGTACCTAATGGTTTAATCTATGTGAATATCGCAATGATTTATAGTTTCCCCTTGACGCATTATTCCAGCAGCTTTCATGGA
>NW_027526407.1:197488981-197516481 GCF_048455015.1 Haemaphysalis longicornis
CATCCATCCATCCATCCATCCATCCATCCATCCATCCATCCAATCCATCCATCCATCCATCCATCCATCCATCCATCCATCCATCCATCCATCCATCCATCCATCCATCCATCCATCCATCCATCCATCCATCCATCCATCCATCCATCCATCCATCCATCCATCCATCCATCCATCCATCCATCCATCCATCCATCCATCCATCCATCCATCCATCCATCCATCCATCCATCCATCCATCCATCCATCCATCCATCCATCCATCCATCCATCCATCCATCCATCCATCCATCCATCCATCCATCCATCCATCCATCCATCCATCCATCCATCCATCCATCCATCCATCCATCCATCCATCCATCCATCCATCCATCCATCCCCATCCATCCATCCATCCATCCATCCATCCATCCATCCATCCATCCATCCATCCATCCATCCATCCATCCATCCATCCATCCATCCATCCATCCATCCATCCATCCATCCATCCATCCATCCATCCATCCATCCATCCATCCATCCATCCATCCATCCATCCATCCATCCATCCATCCATCCATCCATCCATCCATCCATCCATCCATCCATCCATCCATCCATCCATCCATCCATCCATCCATCCATCCATCCATCCATCCATCCATCCATCCATCCATCCATCCATCCATCCATCCATCCATCCATCCATCCATCCATCCATCCATCCATCCATCCATCCATCCATCCATCCATCCATCCATCCATCCATCCATCCATCCATCCATCCATCCATCCATCCATCCATCCATCCATCCATCCATCCATCCATCCATCCATCCATCCATCCATCCATCCATCCATCCATCCATCCATCCATCCATCCATCCATCCATCCATCCATCCATCCATCCATCCATCCATCCATCCATCCATCCATCCATCCATCCATCCATCCATCCATCCATCCATCCATCCATCCATCCATCCATCCATCCATCCATCCATCCATCCATCCATCCATCCATCCATCCATCCATCCATCCATCCATCCATCCATCCATCCATCCATCCATCCATCCATCCATCCATCCATCCATCCATCCATCCATCCATCCATCCATCCATCCATCCATCCATCCATCCATCCATCCATCCATCCATCCATCCATCCATCCATCCATCCATCCATCCATCCATCCATCCATCCATCCATCCATCCATCCATCCATCCATCCATCCATCCATCCATCCATCCATCCATCCATCCATCCATCCATCCATCCATCCATCCATCCATCCATCCATCCATCCATCCATCCATCCATCCATCCATCCATCCATCCATCCATCCATCCATCCATCCATCCATCCATCCATCCATCCATCCATCCATCCATCCATCCATCCATCCATCCATCCATCCATCCATCCATCCATCCATCCATCCATCCATCCATCCATCCATCCATCCATCCATCCATCCATCCATCCATCCATCCATCCATCCATCCATCCATCCATCCATCCATCCATCCATCCATCCATCCATCCATCCATCCATCCATCCATCCATCCATCCATCCATCCATCCATCCATCCATCCATCCATCCATCCATCCATCCATCCATCCATCCATCCATCCATCCATCCATCCATCCATCCATCCATCCATCCATCCATCCATCCATCCATCCATCCATCCATCCATCCATCCATCCATCCATCCATCCATCCATCCATCCATCCATCCATCCATCCATCCATCCATCCATCCATCCATCCATCCATCCATCCATCCATCCATCCATCCATCCATCCATCCATCCATCCATCCATCCATCCATCCATCCATCCATCCATCCATCCATCCATCCATCCATCCATCCATCCATCCATCCATCCATCCATCCATCCATCCATCCATCCATCCATCCATCCATCCATCCATCCATCCATCCATCCATCCATCCATCCATCCATCCATCCATCCATCCATCCATCCATCCATCCATCCATCCATCCATCCATCCATCCATCCATCCATCCATCCATCCATCCATCCATCCATCCATCCATCCATCCATCCATCCATCCATCCATCCATCCATCCATCCATCCATCCATCCATCCATCCATCCATCCATCCATCCATCCATCCATCCATCCATCCATCCATCCATCCATCCATCCATCCATCCATCCATCCATCCATCCATCCATCCATCCATCCATCCATCCATCCATCCATCCATCCATCCATCCATCCATCCATCCATCCATCCATCCATCCATCCATCCATCCATCCATCCATCCATCCATCCATCCATCCATCCATCCATCCATCCATCCATCCATCCATCCATCCATCTATCTATCCATCTATCTATCTATCTATCTATCTATCTATCTATCTATCTATCTATCTATCTATCTATCTATCTATCTATCTATCTATCTATCTAGGACGGGAGCAGCTGGCTATCACTGGCTGCTTTGAAGGTCTCGTTTTAGCATGCACTAAAATATCTTTTAAATTCCTATTTCTCCTGCAGATAACACTTGGTTCTTCCGGGAACATCGTATTCAGGCGGTCGTTACTGGCTAAAAAGCGGTAGTACTTGCCAAGTATATTGTTTACGTTTGGAAGGGCGTTTGAAAATTTAGTTTTTAGGGCAGGCGGCACGGTGCTTTCGTTTTGTCGATGTTTGTTGAGCACTTCATCCCTTTTGAGTTTAGAGGCACGTTGTTACGCCTGATCGAGCGAGCTTTTGGGGTAGTTCTTGTTCATAAGGGTGGACTTGAGTTCATCTAGATGCGTTACGTAGTCTCTGTCATCATTGCATACTCTAGTAAGCCTGGTGGCTTGTTCTACAAAAAATGTCTTGTTTACCGTGGCTCGGCTGATGGCTTTTATAATCTAGATACTGCTCTGTCGGTTGGTTTTTTAAAAAGCGTGGTTTTAAGTTTACCGTTGTCTAGAGTGACGGTTGTATCCGGGAAGTTCACTTCTTTTTCAGAATGCTGGCAGGAGAATTTAATAGTCGGATGCGAATAATTGAGATGAGATGTAAACATTTCGACTGTATCGTGACCGTGTTCCAAAATTAGGAAGATGTCGTCTATGTAGAAGAGGTAAACCTACGGTTTATGTACAAAAGAGTTTTATACAATGGCTTCATGTATCCCTATGAAAATATTGAGATAGGTCGGCTCAAATGTTGTACCCATGCTGGTTTGAAAAAGTTGCAAGACGTATACGGGTCATATTCCACATAATTGAGAGTTAAAACTAGATTTATAAAAGTTATGTACACTTCTCGTGCATGTTGTGGCGGGTTCTCTGATAAAGCTTTGAAATAGCTTGGATTCCTGGGAGGAAAGTTATACTTGTATACAATGCGGCAACATGAAGAGCAATAAGGAAGGTTACACTGGTTTGGCGCCCACCCTAATTTATCTCTTCTATTATACAGAGGAAGTGGGTGGGAGAATAATCTGAACGAATCAAGGAAGGAAAGCTGGAATGTCGGATAGGTAATGATTCGAAAACAAAGATAATGCTTCGAATGGGCGTTTGTTATTCAAAAATATTTGTCTGCCAGGAATGTCTTCAGTGAACAATGATCCCACGCCGACTTTGTGGACTTTTGGGAGGAGGTAAAAACTTCCTGCCTGCTTAGTATCCAGTTTCAGGAAAATTAGGCCTGTGGTCATTATTATTTCTCTAAATCGCAGATCAGTGAGGCTCTGAAGGATTGTTAGGCTGCACTCCTTGCTCGGATAGTTATCTCAGGGCTTGTAGTGGCAAGGGTTATTGAGCTACCTGTAGCTTGCCCTTTGTATTTTTCCATAGGTAAAACAACTACGCTTTCACCTTCGTCGGCTGGCTTTATGACTTTGTCGGTTCTGGCTGACAGGCTATTCAGGGTAACTTCTTATGTAATTGGGTGCTTGCGCTTCTTTGATTGATTAGTTGTGAATATTTCCCTTGATGCTGATTTTAATTACATATCTAATTCTGGAGATTGATTTAACATTTGCGGTCAGAGTGGTAGGTGGGTGGAGGGCGGGCTCGTTAATATTAGGTTGGTCCGGTTTTTCCGAAAAAAACTCTCTTTGTCTCATTCTCCGAGAAAATAATTGAGATATTTATATAATTTGTGTTCAGTCACATGGTTATTTGTGGCACAGTTAGTTAAGCCTCGTTCTAGGATACATTTTTTGTCGGCGGTGTGTGCTTTGGAAATGTCAATAACGTTTCCGGGGCCGGTAACGGGGGAGCTCGTTTCTTCAGTAGGATTATTGTTTGGGGGAGGAGATTCTACTACGGCAATCTCTGTATCGACGGGGGACGTTACATGACCTAATACTCCATATTCCTGATTATTGCGAAGCTGATGTTCTACAGTGAAAGATGTATTTCGCGAGGGAAGTCGGTCAGGTTGAAACGTAACCGCTTGCTTATTGGTAAGCTCCTTTTCCTAGCGATTTATAAAAATATTAAGATCTACTTTCTCCTGCTCAGTTAGCAGAAGAGCTTCAATGTGGCCATTGAAGAGGCTGAGTTGGCTGGCACAATGGTTACTAAGAATTTCTGGAAGGGAACGCGAAGCAATATTTAATATACCTTGATACCTGGCAGCTAGTTCAGTAGAAAGCTTAACCAGGGAACAACTAACTTTTAGGCGGAGGCCTTTGGGGATCTGTTTGCTTTGGAGATACGAGGAGTACGTTTTGAGATGAAATCTGTAGTTGGCTTGCTTTACGGTTAGTTGTCTAGCTTTAAGGAAACAGTGGGATTTAGAGGTTGGAGCATCTGGTCTACTCGGTGGCAGTCATTTGTGTTTGTTTCGAGCAGACCTCTGGGGTGACACTTTTTTGCTTGGAGTCGTTTTTTTAGAGGGGCTGCTATGGGTGAGGTCCACATCGATGCCGTTTTTGCTGCTTGTTTGCGCTGTAGTGCGTGTTGAGGTCCGCGTGAACACTGAGCCCTTAGATAGCCATCCGAGCCATGTGTACAGCCTAACAATCCTTCAGAGCCTCAAAGATCTGCGATCTAGATAATTTTTAACGAGCACCGACCTAAACTTCATAAAACCGAATAATAGGCAGGAAGGACGTTTTTACCTCTTCACAAATGTCCACAAAGTTTCATTAGAATCATCGTTTACTGCAAACATTCTTTGTACACCCATATGTTCGAATAGGAATACCCCAACCGACGCACTAACTCTGTTTCTGAATCATTACCTATCCAACGTTCTGGCCCTTCCTTCATTCCTTCAGGACACCCCCAACTTCCTCCGCATAATACGAGATAAATATGGGTGAGCGCCTACACAGTTGAACCCTCTTGTTACTCTTGACGTTGCCGCATTGTATTCAAAAATCCTTTTGTCGAAGGAATCAAAGCTATTTCAAAAGCTTTAACACAGAATCAGCACCAACATGTTCTAGAAGTGTGCATAAATTGTTAAAACTAGTTTTACTCTAAATAGTTTTGAATTTCATTCGTCTTCCTTCTTCTAAGTTTTTGGAACCTTTTGCGCCGACCTTGCCAATAATTATAAGGGGAAACTTGAAGCCACACTGTTAAACTTAATTTCCGCATAAACCTCAGGTTTACCTCCGTTACATAGACGACATCTTCATAATACGGGAACATGGTCGCGTGACTCTAAACACGCTTATATTTTATCTCAATTTTTCGCATCCGAATCACTAAATTCTGCCAGCATTCTGAAAAATGAACTTCCACGATACTACCGTCCTTCTAGACAAGGTTAACCTAAACCACCCTTTTTAGAAAACCAACCGACAGGTAGCAGTATCTAGATTACAAAAGCCATCATGCAACACTTAGGAATTTAAAAGAAACGTTAGTGCATGCTAAAAGAGGGCCTTCAATGCACCAGTCATAGCCAGCTGCTCCCGTCCCAGATGCCAGACTTGCAGGCACCTGCAGACAGACTGCTTTGTAAAACGCATAGCCACTAAATATGTTCACAAGATTAATTCAAGTTTTTCGTGCGCTTCATCCAACATTGTGTATATGTAATAATGCCTGATGTTTCACAAACAGTGTATAGGCGGAACAAGTCAACGTGTGATCTCACGTCTTAACGGTCAGCAGGCAGATACCCTTAGCAAATTCTTCACAGCTATAGCGCAGCATTTCGACCAACCAGGCCGCAATTTTGAAGACCTTAATTTTTTGTCAAACTTTAAGTCTCCTAGAGACACAAAATACCGATAAACCTATTTATTTCCCAAATTAAACTCCAGGTCCCCTTCTGTAAATATTGTGTCTAGGCGAAACTTGGAATCCCCGCGGTATTCACAGAAAATACAACATGAGGCACTGTCTTGATTGCAGTGTTGCGGAATAGACATCCCCTTTCCATTCCAATTCCATTCCCATAAAATAGAACTTGTCGTGAATCCTTTCCTTTCAATTCCTCAGAGTGACTGAAGTTAGCCGATTCGCACTCCTGGAATGGACGGAATGTTCAATTCCATTCCTTTTATTCCTCAACGTAAAAACTGCCCCAGGTGCTCTATCGACTTACCAAGGAACAAAACATAAATCTGACGTTATCATACCAGCTGAAAGCTGCTAAATATGCAAAATGTGTCACCTGTCACTGAAGTTGTGAGGTGGTATACTTGGGAACAAGATAAGAACGGCAATAGCTCATGGTAAATATCACTCCGCCTAAGCGACGGACGCGGATGTCAACGGGCGCGCGCGTTTTGAAAGAAATCTGCTATGTATGCCTGGTATTGTCTGCCTTTCGTCACGTTGTTTGCTTGTCCTCGCTGCTGTGGTTTATGAGCATTACAATTACAAAAAAATATTTAAAACGGACATTGCGGTGTTGAAAATATTCCCAGAAACGAACTACATGCGCCGCACGGATTACCATCCGGCTGCGGTGACGAGGCACATTGGCAACTTCCGTTATTCACAGGGAACGGCTGTGAATAACAGAGAACGGCTGTTTAACAGAGAACGGCTGTGGAGAATGTTGAAATTTCAGGGATTAGATGACGAGTTAGTACAGTTCCTTATAGCAGTCTATAAAAACAATAGAGTGCACCTTACTTGGGAAGGACAGAAATTCGCCCAGCAGGTCAACATCCATCGGGGACTGAAACAGGGATGCCTTTGAGCCCAATACTGTTCATGCTTTACATGGAAGGGTTAGAAAAGAAACTGGAAGAAAGTCAAGTAGGGTTTAGCCTAACCCATATGCTGCAAGGCGAAGTGGTACAACAGCATATTCCGGGAATGTTATACGCAGACGACATTGTTCTTTTAGCTGATAACCAAACTGACATGCAGCGGTAATAAATATTAGCGGCCAGGAAGCCACCCACCTCGGGTTAAACATTAGTGTAAAAAAATGCATTATCCTGAGCATGGCTTGTTGGCCTAGTTGGTGATGCTTAATAAGGGGGTTACCTGCACACATGGCCTAGGACGCAAAAGAAAGGAACTACTGGAAAAAACGCCAAACAACAACTGATTCCTTGTTCACAAAAGCAAGAATTATAAACCCCAAAATGTTATATAGCACTGTCGAAACCACCTGACGCCAGCACATATCCCCTCGCCTCAACTTGCTGGAATCGTTGCACCAGATATTTTTTCCCGAAAGTGAAACCGAAGGCAGGATTACACTGTTGTGATTAGGACGTTCAATTTTAAGAAAGTTGATTACTTCGGATGTGTGCTTATACTTTTCTCTAGAAACCCTTTCGCACTCTCGAAACACCAGAGCAGAAGCACAATTTTACGGCGAGAAGCAAAGTGGCTCAAAAAACAAGAGCCTTTTTTGGTAGGTTATTGTGCTCCCTTTGCACAACTTTGGCTCATCTACCCGCCTTGAAAATATACGTCTTGCAGAGTAAAACGGAATAGATAAGTCAACCCTTTAAATAAATCGTACAACCTTCTACCTGCGGGTGTCAAGAAACAAACTGCTCCTCGCAACCCTCCATCTACCATCGGAGACAGCTTACGAAGTTTGTTAGGGGCAGAGAAAAAGGGGGGAACGCGCCCACGCATACAAATCTTCTTAAGGTTATGCGTAATCTCGTGATATATGGTACCACAACATTTTTTTTTCTTGATATTATCCCAGATGTGGTAGGCACGCTTGAACGTTGTAATTAGGGCTCAAGCCGTTACAACCACAGATGATGCTGAAACCCAGCTGTCAATAGAAGAGTTAACCCTGCGCTGAAACACATTTATGCTGAATGGACCCAAGATTTAGAAAAACAAATTTAATATAACATTTTATGATGCATCTTTAAGAAGTTTGGGGTGGTTAGAAGGATCAGGAAGCAGATTATTAGACGGTCGTAGCTGGTCAATCCAGCACACATGTTTCCCAGTCAACTAAAGCCTAATATCAAGAACCTTGTAGAAAAGCTCACTGAAATTTTGTGCCTAAACTGCGAAGGCATCAGGCAGTTGATAAAAATATCGCTGTATCATTTGTTCAGCAGCCACGCTCGCGGATGAAGGCATTAGCTTCATGCTTTCCCTAGTCTCTTGAGCGAAAAATCAGGGAGCAGTACTGCCAATGGCCAACTACTGCCAACCCGTTGGAGCTTCTGGTCCTTTTACTGTTAGCCAGGTATATACTGTTGCTCTTCCCCTGGCATCCCAAGCCGCATTAACCAGTCCACTGATATAGCTGAATGTGTTACACATCCCGCAAAACCGTTTACGCACTTCTTTGAACGAACCATACCAGCGCATGTGTCGTTCAGATATCAGTGAGTCACTCAGTTTCAACGTCTCATGCAAGTGGCCGCTTAGCAAACGAATTCGCGTCACGCACCGGAAAATACCCCTATATGCCACTCCTGTGAACATGCCAGACATGTTGCAGGCTAATTTCGTCGTTTATTGCAACGTTATGAAGTGGTCAACACCCGAAAATACACGCGCCGGCAAGTTAAGCATCGCGTATCCTTGCGGCCTTCCCCAATATCATTTGCGCCCGACCAGCTGACGTTTACCACTCGTCGATTGTCTTCTCCCTGTCACCGCTCCGTGTCGCGTATGCGCTGTCACCCCGCTTTTTGGAAGTGGGAAACAAATTCCCGGAGTCCCGGAAGCACGAACTGCGTATTCAGTGAAAATTCGAAGTTCTCGCGCATACCCGCAAAATGGTGTTGATGTAGTTGCTGCACGAGCCCCTTCCCTTGTGCTTGAATAAACTGGTGCAGCCTTATCTGTTAGAAGTGGTAAACTCTGCCGCTTGATGAAAAAATGTTACCGCATTTTATGGACGTTTTCTTCGGACTGCAAATGCAGCACTCGTGCCCGATAGCCTGTACGGCTCGAGTGAGTATTTCAAGGCACATGCTATCGCATTAAATTTGTCGTCTTATCTTCGTGCTCACATGATGTCTTCCTGGCCTCTGACTTCCTCTGATGCCATCACGCTATGATTGACTGTGCCCGGCCTGAAGTGCAACTTTTCCCTAAGTGGGATATCTAGCCGTTTGAAACTACTTGTTCTGGTGAAACAGAACTTGTACTTTCCGAAGACGCCCATATTTCGCCCCGATATTCAGTGTTGGTGGCTCTCTCTTGAAATTCCACGCTGAGCCAACATGTTCTATTTTCGCCATCCGACCATTTTGTTCTCCGAAAGGGTATACTTCTGCCTGTGGCCATTATTAGGCAGCGTGGTGAATAAAACGATTTTCATTACTAACCCAACAGACCACTCTGTCAGCCTGCTTCAAAGCGAATTAATTTGCCAGATATAACCTACTTCCTCCATTCTCAGCTTCAACAGTTGCGGTTAGCTTGCCGGTAATCGTTCAGACATCATCCCACCTCACTGGTCAGCTTCTATCCAAAGATGTTTCTACGAAGTCTCTTGGTGTCGATTTGGACCCAACCCGGTGTGCGCAACATCTGAACCTTTGGCATAGGTTCCGCTCTTCATTTAACTGCCAAAAAACCTCCCTCGAGTTGAACACGGAAGTTAGCCTAACATATGGACACAGATACGCACGCACCTTTGAGGCAGTGAACTTACCGAGTGTCCGCGTCAGAACGCGAGATTAATCATGAACACGTCAATGATATGCGACAAGGGTACGTCATTAGGCCGTCACGGCGCCCTTGGTCATTGCCAGTAGTTTTGTTATGCAAAACTGGTCTTACAGGTTCTGTATCGACCATCCATGCCTTAACAAGATTACCCGCAATGACGTGTAAGCCTTCCCTGGGCTCAATGCGTCTGTAAATTGTCTACATGATGCCAATATATTTCCCTCCCTAGATTTTCTTTCTGGCAGGTGCCAGTTGCTGAGTGTGACCAGCCCAACATGGCGTTTGTGACCCCCGATGGTTTATATAAATTCAACATCACGTCGTTTCGGCTATGCAACGCGCATGCTACGTATTCAAGAATGAGAGACCTTTTGCGCGGGCTTAAATGGCACATCTAACTTTCCGGCATGCCTGGCATATGGTTTTGTTTTCTGTTTTCGAAACATAATTTGCTCGTTTGAAACAAGTAATGACCTGTCTCACTGCTTCTGTACGACACCTCAATCTTAAGACGTGTCGGTTTGGTGCACGTAAATGTATCATCCTGGGCCAGGTTGTTCGAAAAGACGGAGTGTCAACCCATCCCGACAAACGACGTGCGCTTGCCAATCTTCCAATGCCCAATGTCATGAGCACCCTCCGCGGCTTTGACAGCGTCGCATTTAGTTCCCGTAACAAACTCCCCATTTTACTCTGTATTACGTTAGGAGTATCTGGCCCATTTCGAAAAAACCCCTTCTACAAGTATATGTATAACTTTATATATATATATATATATATATATATATATATATATATATATACATATATATATATATATATATATATATATATATATATATATATATATATATATATATATATATATATATGTATGTATATATATAAAGACACATGTCGAAAAAGGAAATGGTTTAACGTGTCGGCCGAGGGACCGGCCTTCGTCAGAATAACTGCAGTGGCTGTAGTCACACAGTATATAAAGGTGATCGTTGCAACGTCACGTGACGGGACGAAAAAGTAAATTATTCAAGTGTGATATACCGAGACCCCATGCGACAATCTGTTCTGATGAATACAACCTAATAATAAGTGCGGCACGTGTAGTAAGCAGATAAGCAATGTCGAGCACACACGCGCGCAAAAATTAGGGGGAGAGAGAAGTGCATAGCAATATTGATTACTGTCACTGATGCAAGCAACTAAGATTTCCTGCACTTTCATTTTAACCACGTGCTTTTGTATCGAATTTAAATATATGAAAGGATTCGAGGACTTCCCTGTCATGATGAATATATATATATATATATATATATATATATATATATATATATATATATATATATATATATATATATATATATATATATATATATATATATATATATATATATATATATATATATATATATATATATATATTTATATTTATATATATATACACATACATATATTGTGGGCATTGCGGGTGTACTGTTGTGATATTTATGCGTGGAAGCGACATGACCATTGTTATATCCACTGTGGAACACGGCGGATCAATCCCTCTGTGCCTTCTACCCATCCAAACCCATCGCCACTGTAAGCTTTGTATAACCATCATCATCCCCGGACAGTTCCGTCTTTCGGTGGCCTGTCCTCGGGAGCCTATTTTAAAGTGGTCCTTAAGCATCTCGGAGCTCTGTCTCTCAATATATATATATATATATATATATATATATATATACATACATATATATATATATATATATATATACACATATATATATATCTACACCGCGTCATCCGACTTCTTTAACCATGTAATTCACACAACACACGCATATGACCCGTTTGGACACAACAGTTTCGGTGTTACAAACGCCTTCCTCAGGGCTGCGTTTCTTCTGGTCAGAATTGTCGTTTTACAGCACGTTTTTTTTACAAGGGTGATCCCCCTCATCCTTTCGGGGTAGAGCAGAAATATGCTTGCAAATATGCTTAGGTATTTACCAATATCCATTTTCAACAACTTTGCGAGATCCATAAATTTTCAGGAAACCTCAAATAGCGAAGACAAACCCCGTGCAATTTTTAAAACTCATGAGTAGGAAACGCTTGCTTCCTCAATACGGAAGGTCACAGGTGTACACTTGAATCTTTTGTCGGTGCCAAGACACACAACGAGCTCTGCCCATTCAGGGTGTTCGTCGGGTAAAGGTGCTCTTTGCACAACTGTTTCAGATGCCTCCTCGAGCCCTGACTGTTCATACTGCAAAAACAAGACTGTTTCTTGGTGAGGAATCAAGGTGTGCGGTCATATTTTTTGCAAGCGACGTCCGCGGCGTGAGGAGCCTTTGCGTGTACCTCAAATACATGTACTACTACCTTCCTTCCTAATGCCGAGGCATTGCAAGCGGTGATGAGGCCATCAACGTGTACGGAAACACAAGGTTCTAAAATGATCCGCGTTCACACATGAAGGAGTTGCTGGTGGGCCCAATATTTTGCTTCCGAAAGACTTTCGTGATGCACAGCAATGAGGTTTATTTCCAGCAGAAGGCGTGTGCGTAGGCTCCTCTACAGTGTCTGCGCTAAGTGACTTTTTACCTGCTCTATACTACCGTGGTTTGCAGTTCCTTCTATTGACCTGGCAGTAGTGAAGCCATTTTTTGTGTGGACGATTTCAGTTTTGTCTTCTCGGGATGTTCAGGATCTACATGCCAATCAGACCGTATTCTGGAGGCATTCTCATCGGTTCTGACGATGTTAACTCGAAACAAATATTGACCTAATGAAACGAATTTGAAATGTTGGTTCGCAAATTGACTTTTGGGAGTTCCCTGTCCTGGAAATATGCACCACGGTTGCAAAAAGGCATCATTTGGTCCAAGTCCGCCCAGTCAAATGTGGTGAAACGAGGTATAAATGCTGCTGCCTTACAGAACATGGTGTCAAGGTCCTGTCGTCACACGACGAAAAAGAGCCTCGATTGCCAAGACATGAGACTGAAACCTGAAGGTTATTCAGTTTCATTGCTGTGCAGCTCTGGTGAATCGGTTCAGAGAAGACTTTTCACATAAGTCAGGAAAGTAAAAGCAGACAGCAGGGGGTCGTCTTACCGCGTTCTGCACATGCGTGGCATTTCGAACGCTCTCAAGACGATCGGAAGAAAGGTTGGCGCGATGATGGTTATGTCTGCGCATACAGAAATTGCTGTTTCTGTGACATGGTGAACTATCAAAATAGACCGGAAACCAGGTGCAAAAAAACACGCAAAACAATAATGGAAATGTGTATTGCGTAGTATATGAACTCTCCGTCGACGACATTAGGACCTTCATAGCTCCCACGGGAAGATGCATGAAGGAACGTGTTAGAAAACACTGTTTGTTCATGTGCACAAAAACGGGAAGCAATCTTGCCGCAGGCGGGGCTGAGTGCAAATACTATACAAAGCAACACTGAACATGAATCTTGAAACGAGCCCTAGACAACCAATCCTTCGAAAAAATCATTAGCCATTGGCATTGGCCACTGCATTAGGGCAGATGATTTTGTGAGTTCGGCTGCTGTGGCACTCGTTAAGCTGGAATATACCTATATTACGCATAACTATAAAGAATGGCTGTTTTTAGATACTGTGAAGCACAATCCATTTGTGAAGCACAATGCAAAATGTGAAGCACAATGCAATTCGGATTTATCGGAGGACTTTGTTCTTTTTTGTTGTGATTAAAATGCCTTGAAAACAAAAACCGTGTCTGCGGTCACTTGAACGGTTGATGCTATCCAAACTTGATCTCCACTTACGTGCCAATCAAGGCAATCAGTTGCAGCATTTCTACTGAGCAAACACCTAACAAAGTTTTAGCGAACTTTTACGGGATGAAAGTAAG
The DNA here is from genome assembly GCF_048455015.1 of Haemaphysalis longicornis. NCBI lineage: Eukaryota > Metazoa > Arthropoda > Arachnida > Ixodida > Ixodidae > Haemaphysalis > Haemaphysalis longicornis. The sequence continues at coordinate 197,502,934 of NW_027526407.1, forward strand.
CGCAATGACCCTGTCGAAAGGCAACCTTTATTGGGTTTTTCTATCGTGACAGTGTTATTTGCACATGCTGACATTTCCTTGACTTCAACCTATGTGTAAGAGAATCTTTCTTGGAAGACGTACTTGACATGTTTTGTGTCAATAAATAGATTCCTGCTTATAACGGCGGGCATGGACAAGTTCTCAGAAGCTGACGCATGTTCCAGGGTGTGCCTCGTGTGCACTTCCTAGTTAAAGTTCACATTCCCGCCTGGCTAAAAAAGCTCAGCGGAATGCTATTAGGCTTTCGTATAAAATGGAGGAATGAAATAGTGGCACGTATTGGCCAAAAAACAAAATCAATTAGGTGTTCCCACCCTTTTTAGTATATGCGCCCACCGTCTTTTTGTGCACGCCCGTTATCCGAAGTCCTCCTTACGTCATATACGCCTGGTTGGTGCAAGGTGGTGCTTCTTTAGCCTAATGCTCTTTCGCCTGCTTTTAAAGGGAAGTTGAGAAATAAACCTCCCCCTGTATAATTTATCGACTCGATTTGTAAAGCATAGAGAAAAAAATACAGCTCTTCGCCCAGGCATACTGTGAAATAGCAATTGAGCTCTTCTGAAATGCCTAACTCGGTTGAGAAATAAATAGGCATAAACTGTACTGATGTTGAAATAATTGAACTTTGCACAAAAGTATACCAGCTGGTCCCACACAATTCCAATTGATATGTACGTCCTTAACCGGGTAAAGGCAAAAAGTATTCCAGTAGAAATATCCATATTCAATCACGCACATTGGTACACACAATATGTGTTTAGGTTCAGTTTATAAAGGGAGGTTTAAAAAGAGAGGTAGGTAATTATGGATACTTTGTAAGAAAGCGCAGTTCTCATTACAACCAGCGCTACGGCGCCAGAAAGATGATTAGTGGAGAGGGGTTTGATTCTCCCGCGCATAGATGTATTAAGAACGGAAAGCTGCTCAACATTCAAAAGATAATTTTTTTCTCCAGTTGTCCGGTCGCACAGGGTCGAACAGATGATCACAGTAATACAGGGGCATGCTTTGTGCATATATTTATTTATAAAATGTCCATAGCTATTTAAAAAACGTTGCTATTACTCCCGAAGACGCAACAGCGCCAAAAGGTATAAAAGTCGGTACGGCTTTGATTCTCATTGACATATAGGTACTAAGAAGGAAATCCCTTCATCGAGACGCAGGCAGGCGGGTGCCACGTATTCCTCCCCACGCAACCCCTCCACACTAAGGGTACTCAAGTTCATGTAGAGATAACTTTCATTTAGTCTGCCTTTCTGAGCCCAACAAGCACAGGAAAAGAGTGCCCCGTGCTCCGGAAGTAGCCATGACCCTCGATAGCTGAGAGGCTAAAGCAGATATTTTCAACCATGTAGGGAAGGTTCTTCGGTACACAAACAGCCCTCTATTTTGAGAAAAGGATATGGCCAACCTTGTGAAGTAGTTGGCCGACTCCTCCTGTGACTTGCCGAAACACATTTTGATCCTCAGTACCCAGCGGATTTACAGCACCCCACCACGGCGGCGATCATGCCGCCTCTAAAGCAGAAGGGGCTAAGATTATCAAGGTCAAGAAAGGCCGCCAGTTGAACTTGACCATCGCAAACTTCAGCACGCGAACCCTCTCTGGCGAAAGAACCTGTTCTGTACTGCTTTAGGAGCTCTGCGACATTAGATCTGATATCCTTGGGTTAAGGAAAGTTAGAAGAGCAAAAAAACTTCCACCATCTTCCCGAAGGTGGTGATGCAAAGCAGGGGGGTTCCGTGCAGGTTCCACACCAGAGCAAAACCGGCGAAGGCGGTGCCTCGGAGCAGACTGAATGCCGCGCAGCGCGCGCACCTGTTTTTTATACAGCTGGAGGAGGGGAGAATGGAGTAGAGACGCGCATGCGCAGTGGGGGTGTGGACAGCGCATCAACAAGTGAGGGACATAGCCACGACCATGAGATGGCTTCATAGGGAGAGGAGTAAAATACATATAAGGAAGGGTGTCAGACAAGGAGACACAATCTCTCCAATGTTATTCACAGCATGCTTAGAAGTATTCAGAACTTTGGGTTGGGAACAGGTGGGAGTAAGGGTTAAAGGAGAATACCTGAGTAACCTCAGATTTGCTGATAACGTTGCCTTGCTAAGTAACTCGGGGGACGAATTGCAAAGCATGCTTTCCGCACTGGGCGAACAGAGTAGAACAGTGGGCCTGAAAATTAATATGCAAAAAACTAAAGTAATGATCAATAACCCCGGGACAGCACAGCAGTTTGAGATAGGTGGCGAGGCAGTGCAAGTGGTAAGCGAATATATCTACTTAGGCCAAGTTGTGACCCCAGATCCCAACCATGAGGCAGAGATAATTAGAAGGATCAGAATGGGGTGGGGTGCATATGGCAGACATTCTCAGATAATGAATAGCAGCCTACCATTGTCACTGAAGAAGAAAGTGTATGACAGCTGCATCTTACCGGTACTCACCTACGGGGCAGAAACTTGGAGGCTCACTAAAAGGGTTCAACTTAAATTGAGAACGACTCAGCGGGCAATGGAGCGGAAAATGATAGGTGTAACATTAAGGGACAAGAAGAGAGCGGAGTTGGTCAGGGAGCAAACTGGTGTTAAAGACATATTAGTAGAAATTAAGAAGAAGAAATGAACGTGGGCAGGGCCGGTAATGCGAAGGCAAGATAACCGCTGGTCATTAAGGGTAACAGAGTGGATCCCTAGAGAAGGCAAGCGTTGCAGGGGGCGGCAGAAAGTTAGATGGGCAGATGAGATCAAGAAGTTTGCGGGAATAAATTGGTCACAGTTGGCACATAACCGAGATAATTGGAGAATAATGGGAGAGGCCTTTGCCCGGCAGTGGGCGTAGATAGGCTGGTGATGATGAGATGGCTCCTGGAGCGACAGTGTCACCGGTGTCTTCCTGGGCCAGCACGAGACGAGCCCGCTTCCCTTTTAAGGGCTCCTGGAACGACAGTGTTGCCGGTGTCTTCCTGAGCTGGCACGATTTTGTGCGACAGAGTACTATATGGAAAGAAAGAAAACTGATGGGATTCCTTGAACATAAATAATCAGCAAGGAAATGAAAAAGTTCTTCTGCATTAAAAAAGAGTGGCAGCTGTTCTGTGCAAACAAAATATTCTTTGCAGGCAAAGATAGTACACACCTAAGCGGCAATACCTAGCTACAATGACGAAGCCATGAAAATCTACGACGAGTACGAGAAATCAGCTATGAAAACACAACTACGCTGTTCCCATTTGTGATGGGTGACTTTATCGCGAAAGTCGTTAAGAAGCGTTTCGGAGAGGGGTCAGATGAACACGTTGGATTACACAATCGCAATAGTCGAGGATATACACTGGTTGGATTTGCGTATAGAAATATACTTCGGTTGATAAACACACTCTTCCACAAACAGACGAATACCCCTTGGACATGAAAAGTCCTGGTGGTACAACAAAAACCTGAATTCACTTCATCCTAAGTGACAACCCAGGTAATGTCCGCAATGTAAAGGTTCTAAGTAATGTTCGATGCACTGAGCATAGAGGGTTTGTTGCAAAATAAGCATAATTCTCAGAGAGAAAGACGGACGGTCTCGAAAAGTAGACCAAGCCTGGAGTCAATCAGAGCCACAAAGAAGAATTTAAGATAACTGTCCAAATTGGAACTCCCAGACGAGGTGAACCTGTACAGTGAAGGCAATTTAAATGACAACCTATCAACTGCAATCAAAGAATCGGTAGCGGCTGTTAAAAAAGAAGCATTTAGGAACAAAACGGTAAAAGTGACCACGAAAACGCAGGAAATGATGGCGAGACGTAAGGACATGTAGGTGTCACATCTGCTGAATAAATTGAGTCGAAAGCTACCTAAAGTTATGGGCAGAAATAAACAAACCATATTTTTTATATAACATCAAACTGAAACAAAACGCTGCATTTAGGACGAAGTTTGAAAGCAACTAAGAGGAAGCGTTCAATCGAAAAAAAACTGGATGTACGCACTCAAGGACTAGCAGACTACCATCACGCACAACATTGACGAGATAATAACTGTAGCAGATCGATTCTACACCTTACTACGCCGGCGACGTTATATCAGGCGAGACTTCTGAGAGTACAAGGTTTACTTGCGATGGCCCACTAGTTCCTAAACAGGAAGTGAGAAACACTCCAGAACACGAACCGAGGAAAATCTGCAGGGGACGATGGCATAAGCATGGCTCTCTTAAGGAGCTTGCTCACCTATTTTTGGAGTGCTTAAGGACTCAAAAAGTTCCCACGGCACAGAGAAACACCAAAATTATTCTGAATGACAATGGGAGGTATCAAGGACTTTAATAACCACAGACGTATAAGCCTACGGAAAGTTTTCTGCAGTCTGGTTAACAAATTTATAGTTAACCGCATTAGAGACAGCCTGAATTCTAACAAACCCAGATAGCAGGCTGGGTTTAGGAGGGGCACTCAACCATACATCACATCCTTGTTGTCAGTCAAGTGATAACAGAATCAGCAGAATGCACGACATCTTTTACCTTGAAATTCTTTCTTAATTTCCAAACTGTTTATCTGTCTCAATGATCTACTACATCCATCCCTTTGCTTTTTGAGGTTTCTTGACTGCCAACTCTTCGTTCTGTCTTATTTTCAACGAGCCCCTCATTTCCTATTCTGATTCGCTACATGCATAGCGAGGGCCTCTGTTATGGCAGTCTTGGTGCCATAGGAAGCCTAAAAGGGTTCAACGCTGGCCGACCACTCTTGACATGTCATAGCACTCGAGTCACGGCCCGGGGGTTAAAAAAAAGAATGTCCCATTCACCGCGAATACTCCGAGTAACGCTGGCTACCACCCCCAAGCACAGGAAACAAAAATACCCTAACATAAATACACCAGAAAGTGGAGGGGAAAATTGCCCTGCCGGTAGCGTAGTGGTTATCCCACCAGACCGGTATTCGGGAGGTCGTGTGTTCGGATCCCACCTGGCGGGCATTTTTTCCCCACTTTCTTTTATTCTTTCCAAAATATGTATCTGTTTCAATGACCTACCACTTCATCCTCTTTGCTTTCCGAGGTTTTCTGGAGTGCGAACACTTATTTCTGACTTATTTATATATATATATATATATATATATATATATATATATATATATATATATATATATAGACTGAAAAGATAAAAACTCACACAGAGCGTAAAAAATAAGGTTAGTAGAGACAGAGACAAACGAGGAAGACTTAGAAAATAAAAATAAGTTTACTGACTTTTCAGGGAGAGGCCTCCCTTTCTTCAGAGTACAAAATAAGTTCGTTTCAGAGCTATATATACAGAAAATGTAGCAAGCGCGAGGGCAAGGTAAGAGGAGGGAGAGTTTGTACAAATGGATTCATGGTTGGTGGGTAGCAAAAGAATGAAGGGAGAGCGGGAAAATTAATTACAACAAGGGTAATAAGAACACACAGTCACGCGGTACGAACATGGAAAAAAAAAGAGAGAGAGAAGAACCAAACACAGAGAAAAAGTAATACATAATTAAGAAATAAAAATAATAATAAATGACAAGGTAATTTTCCTCCCCCGTGGCAACGGGGGTGAAAGAGGGGTCAAAACAAGATAGGCCCATGCCCGTGTTTGACATGGGCAAAAAGATTAGTCACGCGGAAAGAAGACGTTCCAAAGAAGATATGCACACAAAGAGCGAACATCTGCCCATTCACACCTGTTCTAGGAATCCAAGTAAGGTCATTGAAACAAGAGACACGTGGCTTCTGTTGGTGGGAGGCGGGGGTCACGCCCAAAAGCAGTAGGACAGGCAGTTTCGACAGGAAAGAGTGTACATTGGTATACAAAGAGCGAAAAAATAAACAAATAAAAAATAACCAGGTAATTTTCCCCTCCCTCCTGGCAACAGGGGTGAAAGAGGGGTCAAAACAAGATATGCCCATGCACGTGTTTGACATGGGCAAAAAGATTAGTCACGCGGAACAAGGAAACGAAGATATGCAAATGCACACAAAGGATGAACATCTGCCCATACACACCCGTTCTAAGAATCCTGGTAAGGTAATTGAAACATGAGGCACGTGGCTTCTGTTGGTGGGAGGCGGGGGACGCGCCCAAAAGTTAGTTTCGACTCGAAATGAGTGTACATTGATAGGGGAAAAAAGCAAAGGTCAAACAAGTCATGAAAAAAAAGGCCATTAAAAAAAAAAGAAGAAAACAGGCAGGTGCACGCGCATGACGCGGCAGCAAGTGGTATTCATCTGCCCGGCGCATGGTGCCAGTTCAGGGAATGCCGAGGCGGTCAGCAACGAATATTAGAAAACAACAATACAAAAAATAAAGAGGACACGAAAATAATCACACACGCTCGCGTTCACAAATTAATTGTAAGGTGAGAATATCAAAGGTAAAAATGGTACTGCAGCCTTCTACCCAGAACACAATGTCCAGACTTGTTCATCAAATTTGCTTCAGTGAAGCCATTGTACTAAAAAACGTCGTGCTAGCACGAAGCTATACCCAACTACGAGAGCTCGCCAAGTAATTGGAGAATATTATTGAGGGAAAGAAATGAACAGGCATAACACTAGCCTGAGAAATGCAGCCGAAATTTTAATCGGAGGAAAAACAGGTAAATTTCCCATAACTTTCATTTATGCCAAACGACGCTGATTTAAACTTATAGATAAGGTAAGACTCACGAATCTCGCGATCGTGATGCGTTTTAAAACTAGATTCAAGAATTGTGGCCTTCAGTTGTTCAAAAGAATGACCAGGAGTGTTAACATGCTTTGATAGAGGCAAAGAAGGGCAGGTCTTTGCATGGGAGGGGTGATTGTTAAACCTCAAACGAAAGGGTGTTTCAGCCTGGCCAATGTATTGTTTGCCGCAGAGGGTGCATTCCAGCAGGTATACGACGTTGGCGGAATCACAGTTAAAGTTCCCTTTGACATTAACATAATAGTTTGAAGCTGTGCTGGCGGCGCTCTTTGTGGTGGTAATTTGTGGGCATACCTTACACCGTGGTTTGTTACAGGGCACGCAACCAGTAGTCTGTGGTCGGCTGATGCTGGATTTAGTGAGAACGTCGCCCAAATTTTTGCTGCGTCTATAAACAACACGTGGTGGCTCGGGGAATATTCTCTTTAGGCGTTCACTGTGAGCGAGGATATTGTGATGGGGAACCGGCCCACTCGTCGCAGCCAACTCGTCCTAGGAAAACTGGTCATAGGGAAACTGGTCAAAGAGGGCATCTCGTTCTAGGTGATCCCGTACTAGGAAAAGTGGTAGCACTGACCTTCTCGTGCTAGGAAAAGTCGTCTCGCGGTTCCATTTTTGGTCGATGCCGACGAAATGGGGAGATGAAGTTAATGGCTTCTAATCTTATAATTACTCCAAGGTTGACCTCTTCAGAGTTCGGGGGGTCGTCTGCTTTTGTTAGTTTGCAGGCGGTGGTTGAAATGGTTTTTCTATTTTAACACATCTTCCTCTGTCCCCTTCTTATTTCCCCTCTTGTTGAAAAAAAAATTCACATTTTTTTTACTGGGTTTCTCAGGTTTTTTTTTCTTCTCCTTCCAAAAAATATTCATTACGCTTTTTCTGTGGAGGGGGGGTGGACTTTTTCTTTCTTTTGCGTTTCTTTTCTTTTCTTTTTTTTCTTTTTGCGTTATCTTTTGAAGCTTTTTGCCTGCTTTTGTACATATCTATAAATAGGGCAAAATGTTGGCCTCTTGTTTGCTTGAAGGTGTTGGTTGAAATTGGCTTTTTGGTTTCAGCACAACTTCCGGTTTCTTTTTTTGCTTTTCTTGTCCTTCTAAAAAATATTCGTCACACTTTTTTGTGTGAGTGTGTGTGGGGGGTAGGGTCAACTTTTAAGTCCAGCCTTGACTTTCAGGGGATATGAAGACTAACAAAATGAGTTACCCAGCTTGACAATCATCGTTTGTTAGCAGGCATGAAAACAAAAGATCAAAATACTAAAAAGCGAAAACACAGAACGAAATCGCAATCTCAATACAGCGCCGTGACTTAATTACCAAAAATTTAAAAAATGTATTAGAAAAAAAAGAACGGGCAAACGAAATCTAATATAAAAGGCTCACGTAATTAGCTGCACAAAAAAAATAGGATACGCTGTCTGGCTGGCGCGTTCCTCGAAGGCGACAAAGGAAACAGGAAAGGAAAGGAAGGCGACAAAGGAAAGGAAAGGAAAGGGTGGGGAATTGAAGGAGGAGTGTAAGAATGTTTACGCATAAGATTAGAAATATACAAGCTTCTGTTCTCTTTCATTTGAACATGATAGACGAAAAACGTAAATTGTGACGAGTTGGCCGAGTGTCCAGTTGCCCTAGGTTACGAGTTTCCCTAGTGCGAGATGGCCTATGACGACTTGCCCTATGTGACGAATTCACGGTTCAACTGGTTAGCTCGTGTAATCGCGTCATCGATCACCTGCTCTGGGTATTTTTGATTTAAGAGTGCGGTTTTAAGTTCTCTGCAGTTAGAATCGAAATCCGCCTGGCTTGTGCAGATTCGCCTAAAACGGTGAGATTGGCTGTAAAGTATTTCAGTCTTGCAGTGCCTGACATGGCTGCTGTGGAAGTGCAAATACTGGCGCGTGTCCGTAGGTTTCCTGTAGAGATTAGTCTGAAGTCTGCCCTGAGAAACTGTGACAGTAACATCCAGGAAATTTATTCTGTGCGTAGAGTAGGAATGAGAGAGGGAGATGATAGGAGGCGCAAGGTTAAAAGCCTCAATAAACGCAAGAAGTTCCATTTCACCGTGCTGCCAAATCATGAATATATCATCTATATAGCTTTTGTAGTACAATGGCTTCAAACTTTGGGTTGCGAGGAAGTTTGTCTCTAGACATCCCATAAAGATGTTCGCATAGTTGGGCCCGATTTTGGTTCCCATTGATGTTCCGCTGACTTGCACGTAATTGACACCATCAAACTCAAAATTGTTAAGTTCAAATATAAGGTGAAGAAAAGTTTCAAGGGTGAGAGAATCGATAGGTTTGTCACCCGCCGACCCCTCATACGCACATGATACAGCGGTGATCCCATCGGCATGCGGAATGTTAGTGTACAGCGACACGACATCTAGGGTAACAAGTAAACAGTTGTTGGGAATTTTTATCTTCATGATATCTGAGAGAAAATCATTTGTATCCTTAATGAAGGATGGAAAGCTGGGGGGAACATCGCGAATGAGAGAGTCGACATACCGCGAGAGGTTCTCGGTGACAGTACCAATGCCAGAGACAATGGGGCGACCTGGGTTGTTATTTTTATGAATCTTAGGAAGAAGGTAGAATCTACCGGCTACTAGGCTTAAGGGGATAAGAGAACGAGCAGTTGTTTCAGTTATTTCCTGATTTTGAACAAGTTCAGTGAGTTTTTCTTTTGCAATTAGCTTAGAATCATTAGTGGGATCGCTAGGGAGTACTTTGTAGAACGCAGATTCTGATAGTTGTCTATGAGCTTCGTTGACATAGTCAGCTTTGTCGAGGATCACGATGGCGCCTCCTTTATCGGCCGGTTTGATTACTATTTCGGGGCAACCGGCGAGTTCCTCCAGGGCTTTCTTTTCCTTGTTGGTGATGTTACAGCGGAAAGGGATTTGCTTTTGGTATGCTGCTCGTACATCGCGATGAACGGCTTTAATATACATGTCGAGACATGTCTCGCGCTGCGTGGGAGGGGTCCAGTGCTTATGGCTAGGTAATGCGGTTCGGGCTTCGTCGGTTGGAGGACAGTCATGGAAGTACTCTCTCAGTCTCATATTTCTGGCGAAGTTGTCTAAGTCCTTAAAAAGTTGAAATTCGTTGAAACCGCCAGTTGCCGGGCAAAAATTCAGACCTTTTGACAAGGCGCTCATCTGATCTGGTGACAGGGTAATACTAGAGAGGTTCATCACATTTCCGGTGAGATTTTTGTTAGTTTCAGTAGCCTGGGGTAAGGTTACAGAAGGGGAATAAAAATTTGGGTTTGCGTTGGCAGAATCGCTAGTACTGGCACTAATGTGAGTCTTACCTTATCTATAAGTTTAAATCAGCGTCGTTTGGCATAAATGAAAGTTATGGGAAATTAACCTGTCTTTCCTCCGATTAAAATTTCGGCTGCATTTCTCAGGCTAGTGTTATGCCTGTTCATTTCTTTCCCTCAATAATATTCTCCCATTACTTGGCGAGCTCTCGTAGTTGGGTATAGCTTCGTGCTAGCACGACGTTTTTTTAGCACAATGGCTTCACTGAAGCAAATTTTATGAACAAGTCTGGACATTGTGTTCTGGGTAGAAGGCTGCAGTACCATTTTTAGCTTTGATATTCTCACCTTGCAATTAATTTGTGAACGCGAGCGTGTGTGATTATTTTCGTGTCCTCTTTCTTTTTTGTATTGTTGTTTTCTAATATTCGTTGCTGACCGCCTCGGCATTCCCTGAACTGGCACCATGCGCCGGGCAGATGAATACCACTTGCTGCCGCGTCATACGCGTGCACCTGCCTGTTTTCTTCTTTTTTTTTAATGTTTTTTTTTTTCATGACTTGTTTGACCTTGTCTTTTTTCCCCTATCAATGTACACTCATTTCGAGTCGAAACTACCTATCCTACTGCTTTTGGGCGCAACCCCCGCCTCCCACCAACAGAAGCCACGTGTCTCACGTTTCAATTACCTTACCAGGATTCTTAGAACGGGTGTGTATGGGGAGATGTTCATCCTTTGTGTGCATTTGCTTATCTTCGTTTCCTTGTTCCGCGTGACTAATCTTTTTGCCCATTACAAACACGTGCATGGACATATCTTGTTTTAACCCCTCTTTCACCCCCGTTGCCACGAGGGAGGGGAAAATTACCTGGTTATTTTTTATTTGTTTATTTTTTTCGCTCTTTGTATACCAATGTACACTCTTTCCTGTCGAAACTGCCTGTCCTACTGCTTTTGGGCGCGACCCCCGCCTCCCACCAACAGAAGCCACGTGTCTCTTGTTTCAATGACTTTACTTGGATTCCTAGAACAGGTGTGAATGGGCAGATGTTCGCCCTTTGTGTGCATATCTTCTTTGGAACGTCTTCGTTCCGCGTGACTAATCTTTTTGCCCATGTCAAACACGGGCATGGGCCTATCTTGTTTTGACCCCTCTTTCACCCACGTTGCAACGGGGGAGGAAAATTACCTTGTTATTTATTATTATTATTTCTTAATTATGTATTACTTTTTCTCTGTGTTTGGTTCTTCTCTCTGTCTCTTTTTCCATGTTCGTACCGCGTGACTGTGTGTTCTTATTACCCTTGTTGTAATTATTTTCCCGCTCTCCCTTCATTCTTTTGCTACCCACCAACCATGAATCCATTTGTACAAACTCTCCCTCCTCTTACCTTGCCCTCGCGCTTGCTACATTTTCTGTATATATAGCTCTGAAACGAACTTATTTTGTACTCTGAAGAAAGGGAGTCCCCTCCCTGAAACGTCAGTAAACTTATTTTTATTTTCTAAGTCTTTCTCGTTTGTCTCTGTCTCTACTAACCTTATATATATATATATATATATATATATATATATATATATATATATATATATATATATATATATATATATATATATATATATATATATATATATATTTATATATATATATATATATATATATATATATATATATATATATATATATATATATATATATTTATTTATATATAGTGCCAGTGCTATTCGCGTTTTTTCTAAGTTTTTTATAGTGCCGAAGTATGTGTGTTTGTCATGTTTCTTTTATACAGTGATAAATAAGCGAAAGTAAAAGTCGAGAAAAATCCGCCGTTTCTTTACGGAAGCGGGAGTCCAACCCACATCTCCGCATAACGCGTGCGGTGCACTAACCATTGTGCTATTCTGTGACGGCTCCGCCTCGACTTTCCAAGGGGGTTTATATTTAGAACTGCTCGTAGACCGGTCAACTAGCGCCGCCCCTCGACCACTGCAGGAGAAGTAGAACGTGTTTTTCCCAGTGTCCGCCACTTAAGACGTGGTCGGATGTCGGGGTTAGCAATTGGCATTTACTGACTGCTGGAGCCAGAACCCTTGTAATGCATGTAGCAGAACAGAAAGATACAGAACGAGGGACTCGGTAAGGACACACATCAAGGATGCAGTCGCGGTTGCGAGTGCTATTCGGCTTTTTTCGGAAAACAATTAGTGCAGAATGGCGTGTGTTTGTCATGTTTCTTTGATGTAGTAATAAATAAGCGAAAATAGAAGTATAGAAAAAATCCGCCGTTTTTTTCTGGAAGCGGGAGTCGAACCCACCACTCTGCATAACGGCGGATTTTTCCTCGACTTCTATTTTCGCATATTCATCACTGTATCAAAGAAACATGACAAACACACGTCATTCGGCACTAATAAATATTTCGAAATAATCCAAACAGCACTGAAATAACGACTGACCTTGATATGAGTCCTTACCGAGTCCCTCATCCCGTATCTTTCTTTTCGGGTATATATATATATATATATATATATGTGTGTGTGTGTGTGTATGTGTGTGTGTGTGTGTGTGTGTGTGCGCGCGCGTGTGTGTGTGTGTGTGTGTGTGCGTGTCTGCATATATTCCAGGGAGCAATAACTCTTAAAAGATTGTAGAGAACACAAGAAAAGAAAACATCTAAGAAGGTAGAAACAGCGCTTGTTGCCAACGCTCGAACAAAGAGACTTACCTTCGTCAGTAGAATGCAGGAAGCGTATTATTTGGGTAGTAATCAGGGAGAGATATTGAGGGGGAAAAAAGGTTGTACAGTTTGAGCAGCGAACTCGGTAACAGAGCAGTCAGCGGGAGGTTGATATTATCGAAAATTCTTCAAGAAGACGGATGAGACGGGTTGTGGTGCCCCGAGGCGCAGCCGACGGAAATAAACGTAAGTTGCGTTGAAAATTGGTCCAGGTGGTACAGATTTTTTTTTGCAGGGCACAGATAACAGGACAAACAAGAGGAAAGCCCTGAAGGAAAACTGAAAGGTTCTAAGAAACGCCCGATGCACAAAAGGCATTGAGGAGAGTCTTTTTCTGAAGCTATGTGCAAGCTCCATGTCAAAAGAAAGGTAGAGAAGAGGAAAAATAACTAGGTCAAGGAAAAAAGAAAACAGAGAAAAACGACACACACACAGACACACAAAAAGCAGTAACCGCACAACTGAAATGGCACATGACGCCAAAAGGCAACATTCCTTGAACAGACCTTTTCTGAAGCTCACAACGGAAAGATAAAGTTAGAGGGACGTACGGGGCGCAAGACAAAGAGCAGCAAAAAAGGACAGAGAAAAATAAAAAAATACGGAAATACAGAGAAAAGTTTGGAGGGATGCATGCATGTACTAAACTAGAAGCTAAGGAACTAAAAGAAAAGGGTTTAGGTTGCCACATAAGGAGTAGAGGGAGGGGTCATATTCTTCGGATATGGCACAACAAGACAGTACCTAATGGTTTAATCCATGTGAATATCGCAATGATTTATAGTT